>NW_026930261.1:0-4230 GCF_032062105.1 Saccostrea cuccullata
GTTTAAATTGTGTTATTGATCTTTGCTGGCATTTAGGGTTATTCTGACCCATAACAACATAAATCACATTTCCATTTACTCCTTATTAAATTGCAATACCTTCCATTTTCTATCTTTAAACATGTAATTGCTTTTCTGTATTTTACATAAATAGGTTTCCTTGAATAACATTGCAAACAAAAACAATCAACTAAATGCTTATATAACATGCATTTTGGTGATCTACATATTTCAGATATAGCCCTCTGTTTAAAAACATGACGCATTTATATAATATGGTATGTTACAACGCACTTTGAAAAATTACGCACTTTGAAAAAAATTTTCAAAGTGCGTTAAATTTGGGACCAAGCTAGCGCACTTTGAAAAAATTTAATTCCTTTTCAAAGTGCGTTAATATCGACCATATGAACGCATTTTGAAAAAAAAAATGTTAAGCTTGATCAATATCTTACAAATTATCGGTTTGATATATAATTGACCCTGGATGGATAATTATTTTTATTGTAAGGTCATTTAAGAACCTGCGATATTGATGTTTAATATTTTAGGTTATGATAAATGTTATTAAAATGAAATTGGTCATTTGGAAAAACAAAATGGAGAGATGATTGTTTAATATCATTATTTTGATTCTTTTTAAAATTTCTAATCTGTAATATGAAGATGTAGGAGAAGGGGGCTAAAAGTGAACGACTTAAATATAGCATTTATCCTAAGAAAAAAGGGGCAATTTGATTTTTCAAAACTATGAAAATTCTTTCGCTCTCATACGTTTTTCTGTTCATAAAGAACGTCGATCTAGTTTTCATCTGTTTAAGTTTCACTCATTTATTGAAAGTTTTAAACGTCATACCAGTTTAGTTATGTAAATACATATAAACATGTTTGGGGTATAGCATAGACATCGAAACCGGGCGAAGGGCAAAGGGATTTCCACATGACTTAATTTGGAAAGATGTATGATCATATAGGCATTGAAAATCCACGCGGTTCCATTTTTTGGAGAATTATTAATACTCCCCTCTCCCGTTTTATTTATTACCGAAATTTTTTCTTTACCTTACCATTATTCTTTAAACATTGTGTCCCCATGAATTAACCTATTAGCAAATTAAAGCAATACAAATATTCTTTATAGATACAAGATAAAATATGGAGATAACGAACAGTATTGATTGGCAAAAAATTGTTATTTAACAATGCCCTCTCGAGATACACTTAACACGAAAACTCCTTGTCGGGTAGGTGCCATGGAATAGTAAACATCCCTGTCAACCGGTCACTAAGCCATGTGAACTTTGTCATGGTATCGGGTAAGCGGAAAAAATCAGTAGTAAATTCAGTGTGTTAATAATGGTCTACCTAATTAATTAGTATGAAAAACGTCAGTCGGCATCTGACCTAGTGATGAAGTGTATTTTCTGAAGTCTTTTTTAGGTTACTATTATCCACTTTTTCAATAAAATATCTAAATATAAAACAGTGATGTTTTTTATTACTACTTTGTCATTATATGCTACTGCTTTGTCATTGTATGCTACTACTTTGTCATTATTTGCCGATACTTTGTCATTAAATGCTACTATATGCTACTGCTTAGTCATAACATGCTGGTACTTTTTCATTATATGCTACCACTTTTTCATTATATATGCTACTACTTTGTCCTTATATATGCTACTTCTTTGTCATTATATACTACTACTTAGCCATTATATGCTACTATTTTGTCTTTATATGCTACTACTGCGCCATTATACATGTATGCTACTATTTTGTCTTTATATGCTACTACTCTGTCATTATAAGCTTCTACTTCGTCAGTATATGCTACTTCTTTGTCAGTATATGAAGATAATTTTTAAATAGAAATAACATCGGAATCGGGATACCGTTAAATAGTAAACTAGTTTGAGGAAAAAATAGCGCAAAATTGTGAAAACGGGATCACATTTAAAAGCATCTTCGAGGAACTAAAGATGGGTCCGCAGGTGATTGATAGATTTGTGGAAGAGAGAATAGATATTGATAATATTTTGAGCTTGAGCGATGAACAATTGAGCAGTTTTGGAATTTCTACTATTGGCGATCGAATTCGTCTCCTAGAAGTGGTCAAATGACCGAGAAAAATTCAAACACCAGTGGCGGATTTAAGGGCAAGTAGTAACTACACTTCCCGACTCCCGACTTCCCCGAATTTCGATTTGTGACCTTTACTATTTTCAAGGTGCACAGAAACTATTCAAACTTTTCAGTCACATTTTCGTGGTTTAAATGAATTCATTCGTACTTAAAAACTTTAACAAATTTGTGTATTTATTACTGATTCAGTGGTATGACTATCACCTGCCAAAAATCGGTAAATCTAGTACTCTGTTATAAATGTGAAAACCAAAAACGAATACCGAATCGCGATTAAAAACAACAAAATGAAGTAAATTTTTTAAAGAAATTAAAGGAAAACCTCATTTACATGCAAGATAATTTGTGTGCACAAAACATCCACATATTTTTTTTTCTCTTCCTTATATATAACTCTTTGCCCAATCATGTTCACAGCCGGGCTCTACGACGTTACGTTGACATGGTTCTACCTCGGAGTCCCCCTTTTATTTACTTATTATTTTTTTTATTTTACTTTTTGTTGATTGATTTTAAGTTGACTCTAAATTCCACTTATCAAAGACAAACCTACAGAATGACAAAAACATGATCAGATTGCCAGTAATATTTTAAGGACCATGGTTTGTCTCCAGTTACAACTTAATTATGTTATTAACTTCGATTTAGCAGCAGTTTACCATACATAGTTATTTTTTTTTATTTGACAGAATAACTCTTCCCTTTCACTGTATCAGGTGATTAGAAAAATAATTATTTTATCTAAGCTAACACTGCTTCAATAAAGCTTTTATCATGTGTGATTATCGTCTGCATTAACATGTCAAAAAATTTCTATAATTGAAATTCTTGAGGCACCTAAATTTTAAAAGTCATTTTCATGTTATGTATTTTATAAAAATTAAACTGTTCATATGGTCAACGAAACCTCACGTATCTGCTGATCGCTCTGTATCGATAATTAATGAGCATAACTTTAAATTAAAAAAGAAAATATGTAAGAGTTTTTGTGCGTACAAATTATCTGGTAAGTAAGTTAGGTTTTCCTTTTATTTTTAAAAATATATTTCATTTTGTTGTATGTTGTCGCGATTCTACGAAAACATCGGCGTCCGTTTTATGTTTTAACATTTATAACAGAGTACTTAATTTACCGCTTTTTGGCAGGTGATAGTCATATTGCTGATTTCAGTAATAAAATCGGATGTTTCCTAAAGTTTTTATGCATTAATGAATTCATTTAAACATAGAAAATTTTCATGAAAATTTGAATAAATTCTGTGCACTGGTAAAAAGAATCGCTAAAAATCCAAAATTCGGGACCGTCGGGAGTCGGGAAGACTTACCGCTTGCCTTTAAATTAGCTACTGGCGTTTGAATTTCTTTCGGTCTTGCATTTGACGATTTCTCGGAGACGAATTAGATTGCCAATAGTAGAAATTCCAAAACTGCTCAATTGTTCATCGCTCAAGCTTAAAATATTATCAACATCTCTTCTCTCTTCTACAAATCTATCGATCACCTGCGGACCCTTTATTGGTTCCTCGATGATGCTTTTCACAATTTTGCGCTATTTTTTCCTCAAACTAGTTTACTAGTTGATGGTGTCCTGATCCCGATGTTATACCTATTTAAAAATTATCTTTATATAATGTTGAAGTATCAGCATATAATGACTTAGTTGTAGTATATAATTACAAAATGGTAGCATATAATGACAAAGTACCAGCATATAATTTGGTCGTACGTTTTGATATTATTTCAAGTCTTCTAGGTGTTGCTTTCAGTGTTTATCTACATTGCACTTCTTGAATACTACATGTAGTATTATTGTTGTACATTACAACCAAAGTCACTGCTATTAATATCTAAACTGAATTGAACATATTTCATTGATAAAGTCAAAAGGATAGGACACATATTCTGCAAATTAGATACACGTAGTCTTCATCTTATACAGAATATCATAAAATTGTCAAAATACAAGTAATTATTTTCAGCAACAAAACAATAACTTAGTAGTGTCAAAGACTGAAAATACTTGATATGCAAAATATAATTCTCTGATCTATATAAAAATTTAAGATTAAAAAAACCTACCACATT